>NW_026578221.1:150000-155250 GCF_029603195.1 Condylostylus longicornis | reverse complement strand
TAATAATAATAATAATAATAATAATAATAATAATAATAATAATAATAATAATAATAATAATAATAATAATAATAATAATAATAATAATAATAATAATAATAATAATAATAATAATAATAATAATAATAATAATAATAATAATAATAATAATAATAATAATAATAATAATAATAATATAATAATAATAATAATAATAATAATAATAATAATAATAATAATAATAATAATAATAATAATAATAATAATAATAATAATAATAATAATAATAATAATAATAATAATAATAATAATAATAATAATAATAATAATAATAATAATAATAATAATAATAATAATAATAATAATAATAATAATAATAATAATAATAATAATAATAATAATAATAATAATAATAATAATAATAATAAT
Source organism: Condylostylus longicornis (assembly GCF_029603195.1). Lineage (NCBI taxonomy): Eukaryota > Metazoa > Arthropoda > Insecta > Diptera > Dolichopodidae > Condylostylus > Condylostylus longicornis. Next base: position 154,842 of record NW_026578221.1, on the reverse strand, counting down.
AATAATAATAATAATAATAATAATAATAATAATAATAATAATAATAATAATAATAATAATAATAATAATAATAATAATAATAATAATAATAATAATAATAATAATAATAATAATAATAATAATAATAATAATAATAATAATAATAATAATAATAATAATAATAATAATAATAATAATAATAATAATAATAATAATAATAATAATAATAATAATAATAATAATAATAATAATAATAATAATAATAATAATAATAATAATAATAATAATAATAATAATAATAATAATAATAATAATAATAATAATAATAATAATAATAATAATAATAATAATAATAATAATAATAATAATAATAATAATAATAATAATAATAATAATAATAATAATAATAATAATAATAATAATAATAATAATAATAATAATAATAATAATAATAATAATAATAATAATAATAATAATAATAATAATAATAATAATAATAATAATAATAATAATAATAATAATAATAATAATAATAATAATAATAATAATAATAATAATAATAATAATAATAATAATAATAATAATAATAATAATAATAATAATAATAATAATAATAATAATAATAATAATAATAATAATAATAATAATAATAATAATAATAATAATAATAATAATAATAATAATAATAATAATAATAATAATAATAATAATAATAATAATAATAATAATAATAATAATAATAATAATAATAATAATAATAATAATAATAATAATAATAATAATAATAATAATAATAATAATAATAATAATAATAATATAATAATAATAATAATAATAATAATAATAATAATAATAATAATAATAATAATAATAATAATAATAATAATAATAATAATAATAATAATAATAATAATAATAATAATAATAATAATAATAATAATAATAATAATAATAATAATAATAATAATAATAATAATAATAATAATAATAATAATAATAATAATAATAATAATAATAATAATAATAATAATAATAATAATAATAATAATAATAATAATAATAATAATAATAATAATAATAATAATAATAATAATAATAATAATAATAATAATAATAATAATAATAATAATAATAATAATAATAATAATAATAATAATAATAATAATAATAATAATAATAATAATAATAATAATAATAATAATAATAATAATAATAATAATAATAATAATAATAATAATAATAATAATAATAATAATAATAATAATAATAATAATAATAATAATAATAATAATAATAATAATAATAATAATAATAATAATAATAATAATAATAATAATAATAATAATAATAATAATAATAATAATAATAATAATAATAATAATAATAATAATAATAATAATAATAATAATAATAATAATAATAATAATAATAATAATAATAATAATAATAATAATAATAATAATAATAATAATAATAATAATAATAATAATAATAATAATAATAATAATAATAATAATAATAATAATAAATAATAATAATAATAATAATAATAATAATAATATAATAATAATAATAATAATAATAATAATAATAATAATAATAATAATAATAATAATAATATAATAATAATAATAATAATAATAATAATAATAATAATAATAATAATAATAATAATAATAATAATAATAATAATAATAATAATAATAATAATAATAATAATAATAATAATAATAATAATAATAATAATAATAATAATAATAATAATAATAATAATAATAATAATAATAATAATAATAATAATAATAATAATAATAATAATAATAATAATAATAATAATAATAATAATAATAATAATAATAATAATAATAATAATAATAATAATAATAATAATAATAATAATAATAATAATAATAATAATAATAATAATAATAATAATAATAATAATAATAATAATAATAATAATAATAATAATAATAATAATAATAATAATAATAATAATAATAATAATAATAATAATAATAATAATAATAATAATAATAATAATAATAATAATAATAATAATAATAATAATAATAATAATAATAATAATAATAATAATAATAATAATAATAATAATAATAATAATAATAATAATAATAATAATAATAATAATAATAATAATAATAATAATAATAATAATAATAATAATAATAATAATAATAATAATAATAATAATAATAATAATAATAATAATAATAATAATAATAATAATAATAATAATAATAATAATAATAATAATAATAATAATAATAATAATAATATAATAATAATAATAATAATAATAATAATAATAATAATAATAATAATAATAATAATAATAATAATAATAATAATAATAATAATAATAATAATAATAATAATAATAATAATAATAATAATAATAATAATAATAATAATAATAATAATAATAATAATAATAATAATAATAATAATAATAATAATAATAATAATAATAATAATAATAATAATAATAATAATAATAATAATAATAATAATAATAATAATAATAATAATAATAATAATAATAATAATATAATAATAATAATAATAATAATAATAATAATAATAATAATAATAATAATAATAATAATAATAATAATAATAATAATAATAATAATAATAATAATAATAATAATAATAATAATAATAATAATAATAATAATAATAATAATAATAATAATAATAATAATAATAATAATAATAATAATAATAATAATAATAATAATAATAATAATAATAATAATAATAATAATAATAATAATAATAATAATAATAATAATAATAATAATAATAATAATAATAATAATAATAATAATAATAATAATAATAATAATAATAATAATAATAATAATAATAATAATAATAATAATAATAATAATAATAATAATAATAATAATAATAATAATAATAATATAATAATAATAATAATAATAATAATAATAATAATAATAATAATAATAATAATAATAATAATAATAATAATAATAATAATAATAATAATAATAATAATAATAATAATAATAATAATAATAATAATAATAATAATAATAATAATAATAATAATAATAATAATAATAATAATAATAATAATAATAATAATAATAATAATAATAATAATAATAATAATAATAATAATAATAATAATAATAATAATAATAATAATAATAATAATAATAAATAATAATAATAATAATAATAATAATAATAATAATAATAATAATAATAATAATAATAATAATAATAATAATAATAATAATAATAATAATAATAATAATAATAATAATAATAATAATAATAATAATAATAATAATAATAATAATAATAATTAATAATAATAATAATAATAATAATAATAATAATAATAATAATAATAATAATAATAATAATAATAATAATAATAATAATAATAATAATAATAATAATAATAATAATAATAATAATAATAATAATAATAATAATAATAATAATAATAATAATAATAATAATAATAATAATAATAATAATAATAATAATAATAATAATAATAATAATAATAATAATAATAATAATAATAATAATAATAATAATAATAATAATAATAATAATAATAATAATAATAATAATAATAATAATAATAATAATAATAATAATAATAATAATAATAATAATAATAATAATAATAATAATAATAATAATAATAATAATAATAATAATAATAATAATAATAATAATAATAATAATAATAATAATAATAATAATAATAATAATAATAATAATAATAATAATAATAATAATAATAATAATATAATAATAATAATAATAATAATAATAATAATAATAATAATAATAATAATAATAATAATAATAATAATAATAATAATAATAATAATAATAATAATAATAATAATAATAATAATAATAATAATAATAATAATAATAATAATAATAATAATAATAATAATAATAATAATAATAATAATAATAATAATAATAATAATAATAATATAATAATAATAATAATAATAATAATAATAATAATAATAATAATAATAATAATAATAATAATAATAATAATAATAATAATAATAATAATAATAATAATAATAATAATAATAATAATAATAATAATAATAATAATAATAATAATAATAATAATAATAATAATAATAATAATAATAATAATAATAATAATAATAATAATAATAATAATAATAATAATAATAATAATAATAATAATAATAATAATAATAATAATAATAATAATAATAATAATAATAATAATAATAATAATAATAATAATAATAATAATAATAATAATAATAATAATAATAATAATAATAATAATAATAATAATAATAATAATAATAATAATAATAATAATAATAATAATAATAATAATAATAATAATAATAATAATAATAATAATAATAATAATAATAATAATAATAATAATAATAATAATAATAATAATAATAATAATAATAATAATAATAATAATAATAATAATAATAATAATAATAATAATAATAATAATAATAATAATAATAATAATAATAATAATAATAATAATAATAATAATAATAATAATAATATAATAATAATAATAATAATAATAATAATAATAATAATAATAATAATAATAATAATAATAATAATAATAATAATATAATAATAATAAATAATAATAATAATAATAATAATAATAATAATAATAATAATAATAATAATAATAATAATAATAATAATAATATAATAATAATAATAATAATAATAATAATAATATAATAATAATAATAATAATAATAATAATAATAATAATAATAATAATAATAATAATAATAATAA